>NC_053422.1:19083500-19123500 GCF_016859285.1 Xiphias gladius
TCACTTCACTGAGTTCTGCTTGGTTAATACAGCCGGTCTAGAATGTCATTACTGTCCCAGAGTCCCCTCAGGGTGCTATTAGTGCTTAGTCAGACTCCACACCTACAGTCTATCATATATAAAAGTGTCACCATGACTTATACCCCATCTGGATAGCATTAGAGATGAAAACACACAGAGTACTGCAGCATAAATTGAGAGGGAGTATGAAGGTGCAGAGGCTTTCTTTGCATTTATGAAAGCAAATGATAACCTTTTTACACATAGGACTCAGTGTTGTTTGAAAGTGATTGCAATACGTGTGTAGTATTAAAATGCACTGCATGTTTCCCAGCAAAATGAGCAAATCAGGGAAAAATATTCAGGGACAGATAGAGCAGCAACTTAAATTCCTGAAAGCCTAGATTCAATACACTTTTCATACCTTTAATCAATATTCTCTCTTCCACAGACAAAGAAAAGTAGTTTCAGGTGGCATGTGCAACAGAGCATCAGATGCCGATTTTTACATTAGTGACTCACACATCTTCAAGCATGTGCGATACAGACAACAGGCTAGACAATAGCGTTCAGCACCAGCAGCTGAAATTGGCAAGAACCATTTCACAACAGTTGGACATGACCTGCTGCCAATCAAAACCCATGCAGAGCTCTGGACAGCCGCTATTCCTGTACACAAACCTCATTCCTCCAACACATCCTGCTGCCCAGGGAGCACAATAGAGCAAGGCTATTGTTATGTAAATATTTTGTTAATGATGTTTACAGTAAAGGCTGGTCCCAATGGAAGGAGACTGATCAGCCCAGGTTCCCTCTAACACTGCAAACAGACAGAAACTCAAAGATATTGTTAACTCTGACTGGCCAGTCTTGAAAACCAAGATCAAAAAGCTTTTATTTTATTTCACCTACTCTCCTTCAACCATTTTGTGTATTTGTACTGCAGTTAGAGATTTCCTACATTACCCAGAATGATGTTAAAAACTCTCCTAAGCAAAAGAGGAAACTTTTTACTTTGATTTCAATGGAAAATGAGGGTGTGGGTGAATATAACCAACCATTTTTTACACTGTGGCACGACGATACTCAAGGCTGCTTTTCTGCTGCATTGCATTCTGCTATGTTGATCCTACTTTTGAATGGAATCCCATTTGTTTACTTTTGATATTTGGTTATTTATATCACTGAAATTGTTTTGTTTTCAATAAAACTCTTCTATCAATGAGAAGGAATTCGTAAATATTTAGAAAGATATTTTTGCTAGAAGCTTTCCACCACTGTGGTTTTTTAACTGTCAAATTTGTAGGTATTTCAATTCTGTGTTTATTTAGTTTTACGGCTAACTTATTACTAATAATTTGATATTTGAGAAATATGCTAATTCACTTTCTTGCTGATATGTAGATGAGTAGACTGATACTACTCTCATGTCTATATGCTGAATAGAAAGCTAGCACCAGCAGGCTGTTAGCTTAGCTTAGCACGGAGACTGGAGACAGAGGGAAACAGCTAGCCTGACGCTGTCTGGAGGTTAACAAAATCTGCCTACCACCAACTCTACAGCTCACTAATTTACACTTTATATCTTGTTTGTTAAATATATACAGAAACTGAAGCATAAAAACAATGCGTGGTGGGGGTTATATGCTGGACTAGCATATTTTTTGGCCTAACACAGTGACTTCCTGGAGTCACAGCGACAAGATTCCACATAAACAGATTTTTGTTACCTGCGGACAGAGCCAGGCTCATATCTACTGTACAGACTTAAGAATGGTATCAATATTCTCATGTAACGCTCGGCCAGAAAGCAAATTTGTATATTTCCCAAATTGCTTAAATATTCCTATGTGTTTTACTATTGATGGTTTTGACCGTCCTACTTTCTTTCATACTAATAAGATATCGATTCACATTTCAAATATCCTTGTTGATCTCTGCGAGGGATCACAGTTGAGACAACAAAACCATGTAGTGACATCTGTTTCTATCCTTGCGCAGATATTAAACGAGGTATAGTGCCAATTTAAAACCGCATACAACCCACAAAATAACACTCGAATCAATGTGCAACAGGAGAGCTAATATTGCCGTACTGACACAAAACAAACATATTAAGGAGTTGAAGTGGGAAGTGGCGGCAGTCCATGAGTCATTCCCAGCTTCTTGGCTCACAGCAGGGTATTCCTTCCCAAAAATTTCAGATATCTTTGACTCTGCCCCAGAGGAGAAGCAAAGTTTCCTCCACATATTGTCTCAGCTCAGATGTGAACCTACCACCAGCTTCAGTCCCATCACCACCCTGCTGCCACACAACACGGCTTTTTCCACTCTTCCTCACACCTGAAATACTGTGAAGTCAAACAGTGGGCTGTGTCTGAGAAACATACACAGGGGCCAACACAGCCTTTCCCCACCCCAAGAGCTATTTTCCTGTCAGGACAGCTCACATCTTCACTGCTTTAGGAATACAAGTTTTCCATCACGTGAGGAGCACATGAGAGTTCACCTCCTTGAGTCCTAGTTCAATCTTGAAGGAAAGCTGGCACAGGTGAGCGCTGGACCTCCCACACCTTCTCAAGATTTCAGATTGAAGATGTCAGTCCCCCCTGTGCCCACTTTGGACAGCAGACCAGGATGTTCCACTTTGGCTACAGACGGAGAGCATATGGCAAAGCCTGTAATCTTGTAACTTAAAGTGTGACATTCAAATGATTTACAAACTAAGTGTGAGAGATAGATTCAGAGTAGAAATTCACTTTTCTATATCGACAACTTTAAAGTGGCAATATTCAATATTTTTATATTAACATTAGATGACTATGGTTACTGTGACAGTGGTGGGTCTCACGGATGGAACCCACAGTTACATGACTCTGTGCTCACCCTCAGACTCTACAAGCTCTTTTGGCTCCGTTTCCACATGTTGTTTTGGTTTTCTGGCCAGCAACCTTACCGTTTTGGTTGACTCTCACGGCTCTCATCAGTGGCAAAGTACTTATACTCTTGCTCTGAAAAGCAAAAGTATAAGTAGTGTGGCTTTGTTATAAGGCCACCGAACTTCTTCAGGAGGTGGTCAGGGTGGATGGTTGGATCTACAAAGTGAAAGACTTTGAACCAGTGGACCACTGTTTGGATCCGGTCCCCTACCAACAGTCAACGCTGGTTTCTTTTAACCATGGCCACAACCTGCCTTTAACCAAATGAGTGGCAGATCAGAAAACCTTTACATGAATTTTTTGGGATGTTTTGGAATGAACTGAAAAATGATGTCATCCTGTAGATATGGGGGAGCAGTATCAGAAAATGCTTACATGCTTCATTTTAAAGGCAATTATAAATGATCTGTTTTGTTATTTACAATTTAAAAATGTCTAACTTTGGCACCCTCCAGTGATAGTATCAAAATAAACGGTGTGGCAGACAGCAATACATGTCACCGCCCCCACGGATATGATTTTCTCTATTTTTCTACAAACAAAAACTTTTGCCATCAGAATTATTTGAAAGACATTCTGATTTTAACATATAGTCCAGGGACACTGGGGGGAATGGGGGAATTAATGGGAAAATGTACCAGAATCCACTGTACAGGTGGATGTATGGTGACATGATTTTTTCTCTCTGAGTGATGAGCTCGGAGCTAAATCCCTACTGTACCTGAGTCTCGATGATGGACGCTTCCCCCACATTCTGTTGAGAGATTGCACACTGACAGACAGGAAGCAAGTTGTGAATCTTTTTGAAGTGCCACGACTGACTGGCATGCCTTCAGAGACAACACATCGGGATGCTTGTAGGTGTATTTGCGAGGGAAACGTGGAAGAGAAGCATCTACTATGAAGGGGAGACTTTGGCTGTGGCCATTTTGAAATGCTCCAACGTACAGTAAAGTAGACTGAGGTGTCTTAACACAGTGCAGCAAGAGTGTCACACGCCAGAGGGCAAAGAAAGCATTACACCCACACAGAGTCAAACTAAGAGCTTTTTGAAGTCAAGCAAAACATTTCACAGATCATTCAAACTGATACAATTCATGACAAATATGCTGGTGTACTCTGAGCTCAGTACTCCCGACATGGTCTATTTCCAGGGTGAATTTGAGGCTAATGTGTGCCACATTATTTGTCAAGACTTTGGATCTCTTATACATCACTTGTCATCCTAAGTGGTTCTCTCATATCTGCCGAAGGAGGTGCAGCAAAGGCATAACTTAATGTTTACTGGGTTACACGTGGCTGCAGGCCTGAGACGTCTCTGCTGTTTGGACACTAGAGATTGATGAGAGGTGGGAAGAAGGAATTTCTACTCCATACATACATGTAAGTGGCTCTCAGCTTTGATGCTCTGGAAGCTGCTATTTCTATCCCCTTGTTTCACAATGATGAAAATGTTTGGTGCCAAATGTCAATATCTTCCATATGGATGCGCTATATAATGTATACACCATGTTTCCAAACTGTGAGCCACCAGATATGGAGGCCTGTCAGCCTGTCAGCTAAATAAGTGGTCTGAGAAAATACTTTGTATAATCCCATTAGTAATTGTTTGCATTCTGTCAGATATAATTAAAAGCACACGTTGCTCCAATGTACAGCTATGTGAAGTGAATGCCAAGGAAAACCAAACACGTCAATTCATACAAGTTCATGGCTGATAGCATATCTTGTCTAGATAATAAACACATTTTCACACTGTGACCTTTCATGCTGCGTTTCATGACGGATTGTTATGACTGCTATCACTCAGTTAGCTCATTTATCTTATGACTCATTAAATAGTGAAGTTGAAAAAAAAAAGTTTTAACAGTCACCATATATTGTACAAGCTTTGTTCCTGAACAGCAGTTTCAGCTGGAGGAGAGTTAGTGCAAACAGTTATGTAGGTGGACAGTGAGTAAGCGGAGCAGCTGCTGTGAACTCTGGTTGGAGGAGACTGTGTTACCCCTCTCTACACAAGGCTGCAGCTTCAACCTGCAAATGATAATGATCTCGGTACACCACAAGTTAAACTAAATGTTTCAGTTTTATATTTATATTTTGTGATTAGGTTTTAGCTCTTTAACTACAGCTTATATTAACTTAACATTATTGCTGACCATTTTTGAATGGATACTTTTGTGAAACGCATTTTTTCCAACTTACCATACAGCCACTGTTTTCAATTCATTTCTGTGAGATATGCAAATCAAGCCATTAGTAAACTCTCGAAATTTCCTTGAGTTTTTGAATTGCAGTGAACAGCTTGTCTGCATTAGTTTTTGTCAGTGGTATATTATCATTGCATGCTGATACAGTTGAAGTGGAGATTGATATGAAAAGTGCATGCTGCATTAACTCATAATGACAATGTAACTCTTACAAAAATAAATGCAGGCTTGATGTTCATAGATTACACATCAGTGGCATAGAGTGCTAATTGATTTTCAAACTGAGCAGGAATTAATGGAAGCCAATGGCTGCCTGGAAGGTCAGAAAAATATATTATATAAAAAGCAGCATGGTGTGCACAATGGCTAGGAGTAATGTATAGTATAAGTGATTTTGTTGAATATTTGATAAAACCCACAAAACTACTGCAAGTGTTATGGCTCATTATTCAAATTATTTTTGCCGATATTTTTCTTTAGCCAGCGACATCTGACGGATCAAGATCTATTTGCTCAGAGAGACTGGGTGGCCCAAGAGCTCAAATGGATGGTGATTGGCTTGTTGACAGCCACCTTACAAATGTGAACATGGGGCAGTGAGCCAAAAAATATTGAGCTCGGTTCCCCTCTTTTCCCATGCATTCCAGCTGGTGGTGCAGAGATAAGCAGCAGCTTTGGGTGGTTAGCTTTTACCAACAAAAAGCAACATCTCATTTTAACCTACAAAGATAAATCCAAGTATTTCCAAAGTTGCTTTACTCCTTCTATTATCACATGATTACACAGGGCATGAACACACAAGTTTTAAATGAGTAAAATCCTTCAGACACATAAATGCTGCATTACCAGTCTCTGACAGTAAAGCACTTATCTTGTAGCCAATTTTCTACGTTTTACGCACTTGAAATGACAATGACGCTGATGACTTTATAAACCTTGTGATTCAGCTCATTACATTAATAGTATCTGACGCTCTGATCCCTGGGGATTGTCAAAAATAATTAAACTCTGACTTCAACAATTACTGGAGATACAGAAGAGAACTCTTCATTTGGCATGGTTTTGTCTCAGAGAGACAGCTCACTGAACACGTCCTTGTAAAAACTTGACATTGCTCCTGAGAAATGCGATTTTTCTGTTGATGTGAAAACCCACTCTCACTGTGGGAGTCGTGTGTGTATCCTGCACCAGCTCCAGCTGGATGTGCCAAGCAAACATGAAAGTCTGAGTGGCCTAAAACAACTTTCCAGCCTGATATTTGTTTGAAACAGCAATAAAACAGAGGAAATGATAAATGCTTCAGTAGGTAAAATGTAACTCAGATAAGGATGAGGCACTGAAAACAGTTCGGTATATCTTGTTCTCAGACATGCTAACTATGTGATCACATAGAGATGACTACATTAGACATATGGCTTCACACAGCTGGTTTTTCTGCCTTTTCTGTGCTGCATGCCTGTGTCATGAGGGAAGTGCCAGATGTACATATATACTGTATGTGAACCAAGTGCAAGAATTCAAAATTTTTCAAGGACAATTTGTTCCTGTTCACTCAGCATGTGCCTCAGTCTGCACTTTGATGTGTCAGCTCCACATACCTTGCTGGCAGAGAAGAAAGATGTGCGACTGTCTACTTGTCAATTGAAATGTGTAAACAGCATGCCAGAGGAACATCTCCAGTAGCTCTTTACTTAGGTTTGGGGGTCAGAGTACCAAGAAGTGCAGTGGGCTGCTCGATCCAAGAGTTTTGCAACAATTTTGTGCTGAGAAAAAAATGCTAGAAATTTGAAATTAATGACACTGAAAAATGTGATTTTAATTTACAAGCTCCAAGCAAAGCATATGCAGATGCACAGTGAAGATGACATCCTGGTTTCCCATCATGCTCAGGTTTTTCGTTAAAATTACAAAATCATACACACACTGAAAAGCATACCATGTACCCGTAACGTCCCCCGTTCAAATCCACCCAGGGCCCTCGTCATCCAAGTCTTTCTCTGCCCTCACACTTCCTGTCTGATTCTTTGCTCTACCCTATCATAAAAGGCGAACCTCCTACAAAGTAATAAAAAGGAAAACTGCAAAATATATTGCAGCCCACTCTTTAAAAATCGCAGTGGAAATACATAAATGAAACAAATATGCATCTCAAATCACTTGTGTCCTAGATGTGTGCATGAACAGGCAGTGAATGAATTTTTAAAACAACACCAATCCAATGTGGCCTTATCCTTCTTATGGTGTAAACAGAAAATAATGAAAATTGTCAACTCAATGTACAGCAGCTCTGCAGAGTTACACAGGCAATGATAATTTCTATTCAAATGCATTATGTGCTTGTTTTGTGAGGGATTATTGCAAAAAGAAATGTAGAATTGCTCAAGTAAGTGGGAGTACAGTGTTATACACAGTACACAGTAGATCTTTTACCCATTTCATTGCCGCTGCATATGTGCATACATCTTCTCCTTTACTGAGCTCTATTCATGGCCCATATTGGTGGCTTCACGGGTGGCTGTCACAGTCGGGGAGTACTGAAATTGGACTTCCCAGCCTATGGAGCACACCTGGTGACTAAAGATAAATCATATACACACACTGGGAAGAAGCCTGGCTGCCATGAGGCACTCTAAGACGGTAAAAAAATACAAAATTTCACTGACAAGCAGACAGAAACCCGGCAAGCAAGAGTCGAGAGCATGAAAGGTACACACGAAGATGAGAGCTCCTCTCTCTGCAGGTACGACACGGGGCACGTTGAAGCTCGCGTGAAAGGCATCGCAATGTTTTTCATTGTGAACAAATTTCCTGTTTTCTTTATCATGTTCACGCTTCTCCCACTTCCCTTTTTCATGGACAGTGAAGGAGATGTTGCCGTTAGTGTTTCCTTGCTCCTCTGTAGCTTTGTCTCTGATCAGTCATGTGACAGGAACAGGAAAAGAGGAACCTTGTGTAAACCAATAAAGCTTTTTTCAGAGTCTCGGTTTGGCAGAAAGGATGCGACGTGGGAGTCGTTGAAAAAACACAAATGTTTTCACAGATATAATCATTTTAATGAGGTACTTGTGCTGTTGCTTTGCTGGTCTATACTGTATGAATGAGTGACAAGCCATTTGAATTTTTCCATACACAGCTATGACTTCCCTTCAGCTGACACTCAAGGGGTTAAACAGACTTGAATGAGACAGCTAATCTAATAACTGGAACTGAGCTACCATTTTTTTTTTCTGTAGGTGTTTAAGAGCAAGGTGTAGGTGACAGTGCAGCTACACAGTTATTTCAGTGACACAGTATTTGGCAATGGCCCAAGGCTTGGGCACTCTGAAATAGAACACCCTGTATGTCCGGCAAGGGACAGGAGGCCAGGCAGGCCACGGAGCAGACCTGCTCTCTGGATGTGGAGTCAGCCAGCCTCAGGCTACAACACACTGCCTCTCTCTCTCTCTCCGAAAGATATAAAGTCAACTTCCTCTGTCATCTGGAGACAAGGCCGGGCCAAAGCCAGGCGACGGACTGACTGGCAGCTCGGCTTTGATTTCATTGTTACTATGGAGGAGGATGACATCTCTGTCCTCTCCGCTAGTGGAGAAGTTAGGCCTTTCCAACATCCTGCCAGAGGAGGGGTGTAAAATGAAGGATGCGGCAACAAGCCATCTGGGCCTGCTTCCTATGTTTAAAACCTCTGTCCCTGACTAAATCTTCCTGTACCTGCCTCACAGGCACACCGGACAACTCAAACTCTTCCTCTGTGGTGAACTGTTTCTTGCATGTCATCATTTTTATCATTGAGAAATGGTTTCCCATGCTGAGAAAGGAACCCAGCATATTCTGGTAAATGCTTTGTCCTAGCTCCTGGTGGTGATGTTTCTGTTGGGAAACATCTAAAACATCTTTCTGAGTACAAGCAAGTGTGAAAGATTAGCAAAGTCCAGGCCTGCTGTGATGGCCTGCACGCTCCTAAAACTCACGCTGCGTCTGTTCAGAGGCCAAACTCTGAGGAGCCCCATTACTGCGCTTGTTACCTAATTCCTGGAGATTCGGGTCATAAACAAGTCTCTGCTGCCATGTCAGATGTCCAAGTGAGCTAAATCACTGCGGCAGCTGCTGTAGAAAACAAGGTCAGAGTATGGAGTGCCGGGTCAACAATTATGGTGCTGAATGCCTAAAGGAGGGAAGCTGGCAGTTTCCTCAGGCTTTGCCATTGGACTCTTTCCCATGAACCTCAAGCGACCTCCAATGACAAGGCAAGAGGTATGAGAGAGCAGTGAATATACAAGGACTTCCAGCACACAGCTGCCTGAGACTGAGTAACGATTCCAATGTGATAGCGATGGTGGCTCTCATTAATCTGTTAAGTGCTCTAAATGATGCTTGTTTCTAAGCAACGCAAGCTCTTTTGTGTATTGTAATGTCCTCATAACAGGATCCAGTTTCTGCCTTCAGAACATGTGTAGAGTGATTAACCAATAAAGGCAAGAAATGCCACAATGCAATTTTCCTCCAGTGTCTGACAACACCACTTACAATAAATGTCTTTTCACTGGCTGTTACAGCTGCTGAATCTCATGTAATTAGCCCTGCATTTGCATGTCAAAAGACAGCACCGAGGTAGGTATATGTAGCTGTGAATCCAAAACACCTAATTCTGGACTCTCTAGTTTGGTGATAAACCCATCTCCCAAATGAAATCCAAATCGTAGAAGCTTACCAAGCTTAATCTGAACAGAAAAATGTGCAGCGGTCCTTCATGATCATCTTTTGTCTCAATTAGCAACAGCAGCGATATATAATTTATTTCATTTTCCAGGTAAAGGCACTTGTGTGTTTAATTGTGCACTCTCTTACTCCTTCATGGGTGGGCTAATACACTAAGAGAGTAACAGTTTAAGTACTCAGTGAGCGAAGCATCGCTAAAATTAATTTCCGACTGTCTTTGTGCTCTGCTGTCTGCAATATGAAACTCAGGCCTGTGTGAACTTGATGGAAGGGACAGAGAAAGAGAGAAAAAAAAAAATCAATAGGTTAGATCTTCCCTGCATGGTAAGTATTCCGGGTGCAGGAGAGTGGTTTAAGAGCGCTAAGAAAAATGCACTTTGTGAGAGCTAAAAGGGAGCCTGCAGTGACTTACGTTTCATTTGCACAGTAGGGACACTGAAAATGATCATGAAGGAAGGATTCTAAATGGACGCCTTTAAAAAGTCACTCTCAGACTCAGTCAGACTTTGACAGTGAAAGACAACGGTCCTATAGATTTAGAAACGACGGTGAAGCAGTTAAGTGCCATGATGAGGGGGAAATAATTGTACAAACACCTAATTGTCCTTTGTGGTGGTGGGTCAAGCAATGAGAGGACCGTTTAGAGAGCTCTGCCATCAAAGCAAGACTAAAGCTGCCAGTGTGCTTCATCAGGACTGTTTGTCGGATGGACAAACAGCTTCGGAAACCCCCTCCTCCTACACTATTACGACATCAGAATTTGAGGGGGGGCTATGTCCGACAATTTTTGTAACTTTCCGAAACCAACAATCTGACACTCCCTCCCGTTTCATGCCGTGATTGGCCAGCTGTGCATAGGTGAGAAAGGAGCCAGGGTTTGAACTTCTCTCTCAGCTCTCTTTTCATACTTTGCACAACTATTCCTTCACTAGTCAACGCTATGAACGTCTTCCAGGAGGGATTGCCTGAAAATATGTGTCTCTATCCCTATATTTAAACAATACTGCATCTCCTCCTTCTCTTTTTGATGAATGTGGTCATGCGTAACAGCTGTAAATACTTTAGCCTTCCAATGTGATTCCACAACACGTCGTACAAACCAGTTCTTTTCTGGCCAAACCCAGCCCTGAGAATCCAAAGCCGTACTAGCAGTGTTGTGAGGCTGTAGATAGGCAGTTTGAGCTAAATGCTGATGTTAGCATGCTAACATGCTCACACTGATACAAGGTAAAACTGTGATGGATGATACAATTCAGGAAAGTTTCAAGAGTCTACTAATGAGTTGATTTTCATAGAAATTTCATAGAAATTATTAAGGTTGAAAAAACACATTACATACATTTAAAAATTTAAATTTAAGAAATCTGAAACATTGCAGGACTAATTAAACAGTAATATAACAGTAACAAGACTGACATGCTGGTGGTACGCGGGTATAATGTTAGCATGCCAACATTTGCTCATTGGTCCCAAACACAAAGTCCAGCTGAGCCTAAAGGGAATGTCATCCGTTTTTCAGGTCAGTCATAGTCATAAACCAAAATACTGGACAAAAGTTGACCCCATTACGGTGTTAGAGGAAAAATTAAGTGACCAAAGTGTTTATAATTGATCCTGAGGGGGACATGAATGGCTGTTCCTCATTTCATGGCACAACATCCATTGGCAATTTATTTGATAGCTATCAAGATATTTAATTAAAAGCCAAAATGTGTCCAGGGATCAGAAAAATTAGTGGATTCAAACCCATTGGAAATGTATGTAAACAATTTAATGGCAATCCATCCAGCAGTTATTGAGATATTTCAGTCTGGACCAAAGTGGTTGACCAACCGACTGAAATTGCCATAAAGCCATGCTGCTAGTGTGGCTAAAAACTGGGCACAGAAAAACATAGAAGGGTCAGAAATCTGAAAAAAAAAATAATGATAATAATACCACAGATGGTTTTCATCAACTATCTAACACCAACTTAGACACATATTTGGCTTCTGCAGATTCCTGGTGTTGAAAGAGCTTATCTCTCAGCTCTCGCCATATTTGGGGTGTTGGTCTTTAACATGATGAGAAAGTGAGTGGCCAGACATCCAAATGCCCAAGGGGGCCTCACCACTCCATGCCAGTGATGAGTGAGGCACCGGACTCCCTATTTATTTGGACTTTACTGCAGAGCGCTTCCCACACCGAGCAGCAGCAGCATTCCTCTCTCCTCCGAGCTGCTCTCCAGCTGATAGAACAAGATACTCAAGGACAGACACCAAGGGTCCGCTCCTCGGAGTCCTGAGGTTGAATCCTGAGATCAGCGCTGAGAATAGGGGGGCTATTGTTGGCTAAAACAACTCAACCTCTATAAGTGGACGACAAGAATAATACCCAAAGTTGAGAGTCAGATTTCTGGGATGATCTGATCAAGCGGAGGTATGCGTACAGAAAACACTCTGCTAAAAGCAATATCAACATTATGTACCCAAGTCCCAGAGTAAGCCAAAGATCATTCGGCTGTAGAGCTCAGCTTTAGAAAAGAAAAAAAAAAAAAAGATGCACTGTTTTCATATGTGGCGTCTTTGACTGGGAATGTTCATAACCGCTAATTATGATGCAACAAAAACAAGGCAATCAAGCGAAGATAATTCACTGTTATTTTCAGCTGAATCCTTTTCCAGTGGAGCTGCAACAAGATGTCTTTTTTTTAAAAATAAGACAGAAGTTCTGTAGCTGTTTAATAAACGACGCTGACGTCTGGGCTGGCAGGTCTACAGTCCGGTCTCTTTCAATCTTCCCATTTGAAGATAATAATGGGAAGCCCGTGCTCTCATCGTGCTTGTATCAGTCTCCAACTCAGAAGTGTCTTTTTCATGTCACACATTTGTATTTGTTTGAAAGAAATTTTCGAGGTCCGAAACCCTTCAGGCTGAAGACAAATCAGAGAATTTAGACAGAAATTGAAGGATGAAGTACTTAATCTTCTATAACGACACTTAAAAATGTCAAACTGATTCAGCAAGAGGTCTTTATAGTCAGAATGCAGATAAAAAGGTTAATTGCTGCACTCATGCTCCAACTTTTCTATCTTTTCGTTATGTGATGTTCTGAATTTTACACATAAACACACACACACACACACACACATACACACACACTGCTGCAAAACAGACCCAGAAAATGGCCTGTTTCTCTCACCTCCCTACTTTAATGTGGCACTCGTGAGACTGTAATTGATAAATGTGCATCTCTGATATGAGGCTAGTGGTTCTTTTTGCCTCCAGGATATTGTGCTGCTACCTCATGTTTCCAGCATCATCTGAGAAAAATAAGTCTTTCAACAGGTAACAGCACACGTAGCCTAAGAGGCACATCAGGTTTGTGTGATGACAGATCTGTCAGACAGAGCTTTACCGTTGCAAGATACACATTGAGGATAAATCAGAAAGGCTTATGCGCATTTCTTATGATTTTTCTCTTTTTTTTGGGTTCTGCAAAAGGTTTTATAGAGCCTCAAAAGACCATATGGCCAGGTGAAAAGAGGAGAGAGACATCAGACTCAGTTTTCACAAAACGCCATTTGTCACAGATTATAAAATCTATCGATCACAGAGGCCGGATAATGTTAACTGTTACTGAGGGCAGTGAATCCTCTGAAATGGATTTTGTGGTGCCATCAGTCATCAAACTTCTCCAAAAAAAACAGAGGCACTGTTTATCTGTTCCTGCGAATGTGTGTGACCCACCCAGCGCAGCTCAGCGATATTTATGAAAGGAGCGAGAGCAATCCCTCCACCCCAAAGTTATGATTTGTGAAGCCATATGGTGACTGCTCCTCTCAAAAGTATTCACTGTTCTTTACGAGCAGCTGTTCAACACAAAGCAGTGATGAACAGCTTTCAGCCACTGGGAAAAACTGCAAACAACCTCAGCTCCCAGATAATATAGTCAATCAGAGTTTTCAAGTATATGATATAACGTAGTGCAATGAAAACAATGGACTTTACATGAGTAAAGTTATTAGTTGTAGTTGTTTCATGAATTTTCTGGACACACAAGTGACTAAAAAGCACATACGGAGGCAGATCAGACTGAAATTAACCCAGAAATTCTTGAAACATGTAGGCTTGTACTGGATGCAGGTGACATTCTCTCACCTTTCACTTGCTTTACAAACATATAATTACATAAAAAGACCACTCTAAGAGGTTTAAAGGGATCAGGACCCCCCCCCCCCCCCCATCCCTCCCACTCTCTCTGTCCTCCACATGTCACATGTCCGCCCAAGATGAGTCAGCTCTCCTCCCACTCTGCCTCTAAAATTTTGACCTACATAGGTCCACATATACTGTGATTTAAAGTCACTCGAAGTCAACATAACAAAATCTGCTTTTCATTCCTCCCGATTGAAGCATCATCAATTAACAGCTGCATCCTTATCAAACGCGACAACAGCATACCTCCCCCTAGTGCCTATCTGCATTCGGACCTCCGTGGGCAGTCCCGCTGGGTTATTAATCCAGTCCCGAACTTTGAATCATTAGAGAGTGATAAATGGATGGGTTAAGCTCTAGTCCAAAATTTAAAGAAAATTCATGTTTGTGACTTATAAAAACTTAAAAGATGGGATTTAAAGTGGGCCCAAGTGTAAGAGTTCCATGTTTTGATTGAATATGATGCATCAGTTTTGAAATAACTCAGAAATATCCTACAGCAAATTACAATTAATAAAAACATTATTTGAAAACACGTAGGTCATATTCAGAGAGGTCTAAGTTCAGGATCCACCCAGATTCAGTTCAAGCCCTCAGCTTGACACGAATAAAACTTTGAGCCTCTAAAAATAAAAGCTCAATCAACCTCGGATCAATTATTAACCTAAAGTCAGTGTAGACAGTCAGCTCGGCCTCTCCGTTCATAAAAAGTTGTGCGCTCAAAACTTTCAGACTCACGGCAAAAGTCTCCTCACCTGAGGCATATGCTATTCCAATCCAAGTCCGACAGAAAAACGTAAAATCTGTCTTCATCTCCAGATCTCCGGTCCAGAAGTGCAGAAAGCTTGAGCGATGTTTCTGATAGAAGAACAACAACAACAACAACAAAAAGCAAAATACAAAAAACAAAAAGCAACAACAACAAAAAAAAACTTGTTAGTTTTAACTCCGGCGGAGACAGTGGAGAGGTGGTTTGAATGAATGTCCACGGATGTGGGGAAAAACTCAGGTGAATCTCGGTCAGTCTGTCTGTAGCTACTCTGCACACAGAGGAGGACGGAGTCGAAATGCTGAGGAAAGGGGAAAAAAAACGTCTTTTCCCCCCGTTTTGTCAAAAGGATGCATAAGGCACTGAATGGGATTTACAATGATTTCCCTTTCCTTTGCTCGTGACTGGAGCGCATGCACACCCATCCATCCAGTTCATAAAACAAGCTGAGTTGGAGGGGGGTGTGTGCGTACGTGTGTGTGTTTGAGCGTGTGTGTTTGAGCGTGTGTGTGTGTGTGTTTGCGTGTGGGTGTGTGTGGGTGGGTGGGACGGGGGGGCGATGGTGGGTCTCCCCACCATCAATGGCAAATTTCCTTCCTGCAAGGTCCCATTCGTTTCATCCTCTGCGTTAAAGACCTATAGTAATCACATTGCATACACTACTGGTCAAATGTTTAGAGCACCCTCATTTTGCCAGGTTTTTATTGAAATTGAAACAGTGGGTAACCTTAATTGGTACAAAGGTAAGCAGTATGTATGTATGAATGTAAACTTCATGAAAGCAGGTGAACGCGAAGCAACCTGCAAGTGCAACACATTTGTGGGAACTTCTGCGACAGTGATGGAACCATATTTCTGAACAACAACTGACATCCATTGTAAAAGAACAGCACGGGTGTGTTTGAATGCTGGATGACTCAGAAATTTATATTACATTTAGGATTTAAGATTCAAATTATTCCTGTTTTTTTTTTTTTTAGTCTTTCTTGTTTATTTGTTCGATGTTTTAATTCCAGAGTAAACTGAGACATTAGACTGTAAATTTCACTAACAACTGGAAAACTTTGGAGGTGTTCTAAAACTTTTGACCAGTACTGTAGAATAATAAAGGATAATACAAAGTGCAATGCGGACTCTATAAACTCAGTGATGTGGAAATTTATGATGCTTTATAAGAGCTATGAAATTTCCATTTGGCTTTCGAATGCTTCCTGACATCCAACTGGCTCAGCAGGTTGTCCTAATACCATCAGAAAGTCTTCTACCACCACTACAGGAATACGGCCGTGTCACCACAGGAAGCAAACAAATACCACAGACAGAGCAAAGACACACAGCTTCTGGGGGAATATTAGAAGAATATTACGTTTAGTAGGCTGTCTTTAATCTGCAAATAATGTATGTAGTCTCTAATTCTTCTAACACCGTTCTGTCAATGTAATTTCATCTGCTCAGGTCAAATGCCGTTGCCATTAGGTAGAAAAGTTATCTTTTGTGCTTATGAACACAAATTCATCTAGATGTTCAACAAGCTGAGAAGAGGTGCGCTAGGAGCAGCTCTCTAAGAGTCTGTAAGTGTTCTTGCAAAGGGTCAGATGCAGAAATACCTCCAAACTAAAACTAAACTGAAACTAAACCGTGCAGAGTTCTTCCAGCCTCGTCCATGTCCTGTTCACGACCTCGGCCCCGATGTCCATCCTCCTCAGGGAGTCCTCAGAGTGTGAAAGAAAATCATGTACTAAGAGCCCAACATGCCCACGGTGAGCTGCTATCAGCCCTGTTTTATTTTACAGAGGGGGAATTTTTGAAAATTGAAAACTCATGTACCATATACACTCAGAAATGAGAAGTCAAAGAGGGTACAAGGTGTGTGCACTTGGGTGATCGCACACACACACACACACACACACACACACACACAGAAAGAAATTTGGGAGCAGGTGTGTTTCTCATTCATTAACTTTCTGAAGTATCTGGTGCTTTGACCAGACCTCCATTCAGACCTGTGGTGGAGCCACAGAAGAACCAGCATGCCCCAGTATAATCAATCCCAGACAGCTCTCCCAGCACCAGGAGTTTGCTGTGAAATCAATAGCACGCTGTATCTCCACTTTCGAAATCCATTAAAGCAATAACAGCACTGACTGACTCCACATTCCTTCCTAACTGTGCCCTCAGAACTGCTGAAAACCCGTCCGCCCATCAAGCAGCAGCTGTTTTTAAGACATATGAGAAAAAATGTTTTTTCTCAGTATGATCATGTTATTTTTCTCAGTGACTTCTGAGCTATGAAGAACCTAACATCAGGAGTTTGTAAAATAACAGGGAGTCAAAGGATCATTTTGTGTTATTGTGGGCACATGTTTCCCCCCAAATCCCTTACGGCAATCCACCTCTCTGACCTTAAAACACAATGTTGTGATTGAGTGGTTGTAATTAAAATGTTCCTCTGGTTTCAGGCCCACAGCGCCCTCGTCTTCAGAGGAAAAAATAAACACCCTAAATGGCGCTGATAGTCTAACAAAGCTTTGTCCGGAGAGTTAGCAAAATCTCATTATGAATATAAAACAGATAATGTCATAAACGCATGAAAACACTTGAGTGGCCAATATAATAATAAATTGCACACATAAGCATTCAGACAACAGTGATAACAAACAATAGCCTTCATGCTGGATAGCATGATCGCCCCTGTTTGGTCAGATGAAAATGTTTGAGTTTATAATCCTGCTGGCTCCTGAGAGGCAACTGAGGACTCAAGGACCCGTCCTTGAAGGGCCAGCACTCTATCCGGCCCATCCTCAGGTCAGGAAACACATTACAAATCCACGGGTACTATCATCGGAAGGATGTGGAGCATGCATGCAGCCTGCTCACTCTCTCACCGAAGTTCACAAGCACTCTGCCAGTCTACTTTGAAGTAGCCGTCATGCTCAAGAGGGCTTTCTTGTCTTGTTTTGATTGTGGCAGCCAACATTTCTCATCAGTTGTAGGTCATGTTTGCCATGAGTCAACGGTTACGGGAGTCTCCTTGGCTAGAAGAAGGAGCGATACAGAAGCACATTTGCATGCAAATTATTTATCAGCTAAGTAGCCATGAAAATAATGCTTTGAGTGGTATGCAGCTGATCTGCATAATAGACGGCGAACCCTTGCAGCTCAAGGCAAATGGTGCCTCACAATTTCGTTTTAACTTAAACCTGCTTTAATTGATTTGTTTGACCACTTGGGGGCAGCAAAACAAGCAGTAAACACAACATTGATATATTATCATTTCATAAAGTTTATATAACGATTGTATTAGCAAACGGTTGCCTAGTTACACATCGAGTAGATACGAAGAAATACTGACACTTTATTTACAGATTGGTTTCCTCCCACTATTAACTTCATTTGCTTTCAACCAACTCGACCAAGCTGAAGCTTTTGAGAGCGGTGAGAGTGAACTAAAACATCCAAGTTGTGGGACAGAAATCCAAAACAATTAGCTAACAGATGCTAAAGTGCTCGTTAGAGCCAAGGGGTAACTGCGGGGTTGGGAGATAATGCTTTGTGGGTTCACCACTGCAAACAACTACAGTACTTTCATATTACTAGTTAGTCATTTTTTCCATCATTAATATAAAAGTATTGATCAGTGCACCTTTAACTTTTAATGCCTTTCTTGCTGCTACATACCACAAGGTGTGCATTTCATTTTGCTTTTTCATCTCATGACAATAAAAAGTTTAGACAATACATAGTATAATAAAATATCACCTTTTAAGCAGGAAGCACAAATACTTTTTCAGACAGGATGAGGAGATAAATAGCAACAGAAATATTTGGACATAGATGCACTCTTAATTAATAATTTCTTAATATTCAATATTGAGGATCTATTCAATTCAGGAGCTCGAGTTGATTTCAATCTGCATCCATAAGTCAAAGTGAGTGAGTAGTGTGCGATATGCGAGATGTAAATGCACCCATACCCATGCAGCCACAGGAAAAGCATGGGTCCAGCTCTGGTGCAGTTCATTGTGCCACTTTTCCAATCAGCAGAGGAGGCAGCAGCATCCTGCTTCAGCAGGGCCCTGAGGCCTGTCGAGCAGCACAGAGGTATCAGCACTGTTACTGTTTGTCTGACCTCTCACCTGACAGCAGGAAACAGGACGTCAGTGCTTTTGTGTGTTTGTGAAGATAACCGAGAGCCCGCGCATTCTTGCCGTTTAAGTGTCAGAGATGGCTCATGCATTCATTAGTTTCAGTCCAGGTGCAGGAGTCAACAACCCTCCGCTGTCGCTCTTGTTAAATAGCTTTGGATCCCCATCAACCACAGCATTCATAGTTGTGCGTTCTGCTTTGATGATGCTTAATAACATCCTTGATTGTTTCAAGTGAGGTCATGGAAGCGTGCAGTGTCACAGCTGCAGAAAAGATTCAGAGACGATGTTTATTTTACAAAGAAAGTGATTTGGTTTATTATTTGCGTCTGCATTTTTTTTTTTTAATGAATGTTTTGGGTTTTTAAATCAGGAAATGATGGAACATGTAATTGAAATGACGGAACATGTAATTGAAATGACAACAATGTGTAATATACTGCATAGGCTGAATTAATCTAAGAACTACATTTTAGTATTTCCTTCAGGCATAACAGATTAACAATCAACCATTATACCACAGGTTCTAGTTTAGGTACATATAATGTATACAAATGAAAGTGCAAATAATGACAAATGAACAGAAGCTGCTAGAAAGTCAGCTAAAGAACTCAAAGTGCTGTAAAGTTACATCTGTGTAATCAGAAAAAGTCTAAAATAAAAATGAACAGGCAAAACAGTTTCATGTGAGACTAAGGTATAAAGCACGAAGAACCATTTAATCAAACATTAAATCTCAAAGTCAAATTTGATATGATTCCTTCATGCTGATCACACTCAAGGGTGATTTAAAAAAAACTTTTACAAGGGCCCCTACAGACAGTCTGAATTGATGAGAGATAATTAATCAAATTATCATTTAAAAAGTCAACTATCTACATCTCTATCAGATATTTGGTTGAACAGCGTAGAGCCAGTAAGTCCTAAGATATAATTAGACTGAGCTTCACTAAATTGAACCCAAAATGGTTGAATAAAGTGCTTTTTAATGTGTTTCTGCTGATTGCTCCTGCAAACCAAATGAGTCTCCTCAGAATGATTACAGCACAATGGATTTTTTTTAATATGGTTAATATGGCAATTTTCATTACACTGAGGCTTTTAATGTTAATTTCAGATAGAAAACAGAAACATCTGGTGAAAGCGGGAAAATAAGAGAATAATATGAAATTTTCAACTCCTGCAATATGGCACCATAACGCAAACAATAGCAATAATGTGTTTTAAGAGCTGAGCGATAACGGTCTTTGGTCAATAAGTGGATGGACAGCTCTCAGATACTGACAAGCTTCTATTGTTATCAGCCATTTTAGCCAGAGAGAGCGACGGGTGGGTAGTGCAGGAGTTTGATTGGCTGAGGTTCCTGACTGCTACCACTAATGCAAGGGCTGAAGAAGGGGAACACTTTGCCCCTGGGCCCGTTGGTGAATGAGTAGAGCAGAGTCATATCATCGGCGTTGTAGAAGGAAACCCTCCTCTCCTCGCAGTCTAAGAAAACACCGAGCCTCTGAGGGGAAGAGCCGAGCTGCAGCCTCGTCCAGGGCTGGGTGCCAGCTGAGTACTCGCTCCTGTTACGGAGCCGCAGAGTCCAGTAGCCGTTTTCGGGACTCAGCCTGACCCGTGAGTGCCTGTCCACGGCCTCTGAGGCCACGCCCAGGTCCCATTTGGCTTTGGAGCCCACTTCTACCTCCCAGTAGTGTCGGCCTGACCGGAAGCCCTGGGCAGCCAGAATGTTGACACACTGGAGGAAACGCTTGTTGTGTTGCGTATGTGATATCATGCCGTCACATTCGACAGCCACGGTTTTATCCCTGGAGACTCTAATGCTTGGGTGCGCTGTGTCAACATCAAATCTTAATGGGGAAGGACCTTTGGGATGAAACAGATCATTAAATGATAACAGTGATAATATTTTTAGCAAAAGAATTCAACGGAGTATCACATTTAAAATTAAAAATATATCCTATCAGTGTAGCAATGGTGTCATTGCTGTCATTCTGTTACCAATTAATCATCTCTATAAAATACTACAGTTATTTCTCAGTAATTATTCCCATTATTGAGGCAGAACCAGTTTTCAGATGAAACCCTTTTGTGTTTATTGAACCACATCAGAGGGGAAATTACCTGGCTTCAAAGACTTGAACATCTTTCTCCATGTGATGTACTGTAATGGGGCCATGTATTTGTTGCTGAAAGCGTTCATATCAAACTCGGGGGCAATATCCATCTGCACACAAGGTCTGTCGGGAAAAAAAAAAAAAAAAAAAAAGGCAAACATACATTTGGTAAGGGTCATTTATTCTCATTAGGAATGGCGCTAAATGGAGGTAGAAACCAAATAAGTATAGGACTGATGTAAAAATGCCAAAAAAAATTAAATCAGTCATAACACTGTAATGAACACTTACCTTAGCTTTGGGAGCTACAGAAGGAAATGAAAGAATATTCACATTAGAAACTTATTTCAACCTGATGCAAAAGTCACAAGTCAAATTAGACGAAATGCTATTTTTTCTTTAAAGTTCAAATGTGATCTACATATTCATAGCTTGACAACTACTTTGCGACAGACAAACTTTGATTCTCATTTAAACTTTCCTAACTAAGGCCTCACCTCAGTCATTATGATGTTCTCAGTGGCAGTGCTAGCCTGCTGTAGCGCTCTCATATTCTCCTCCAGCTCCCTCACGGCCAGCTTGATGGTCTCCAGGTGGTGCTGGACTTTTTCCAACTCCTCCTCCTCCTCTCTCCTTAGCTTCTCTAGCATACATGTCTCCTCTTCTTGCAGGATCTGGTGGAGAGCTCTGAATTCACCTTTGACACGAGCCTGCAGATCTGCTCCAAATCGCTGAAGGGAGGATTAATTTATGTTGATGGGGACGTAATTTGGTATTTTCTAGGTAGTGCCACATTTTTCATCCCCCAGTTAGAAAATGTAAGGAGTCAGCTAAGATGCCAAGTGGCTCGTTGCATTAAAGCTCTAGATAACTTCTGCCCAATTACACATATCTAGAGCAATACAAACAAGGGGTAATGAAGCTACACTTAGCATCATAGATCTAAGTATCAACAACTACAGAGTGTTTAAGCAAGGATGGATTTAATCATCTCATCACAGCATGCACAACTAAACTCTAGCTCTCAAAATGAGAAGTGCTTGTTTTAATGCAACAGGTGTTTCTCCTAATGCAAATATGGCAGAATCATTATCATGTAAGAATTAGACTGTATAGGCCTAAGGATTGCCCCCTGCATACACAATTAAGTCAGAGGTTAGAAAGGCATTTATGCAGCCAAGCACAAAACCATTATGTTTTACATATCAAAGCAGAAACTGTCTCTTACCACATCCGCAAACACCACTATATATGCACAGTGCCATATTGCAAACAGCCATTAGGGAGGGACATGTACATTCTTATCTGTTAAGTGCTGCCATCCATCGAGTTCCCTAGAGGAGTGTACCTTTATGGTATCCATCTTGTCTTTGTCTCTGCGAATAGTGTTGATGTAGTCCTCCCTCCTCAGGCGATGGCTCTCCAAAGTCTCTTTCAGTTGTTTCTGTAGAACAATATGCAAAACAAATCAGTGTGGGAGAGTGTGCAGAAAATTAAGAAACTTGTAAATAACCTCATAAAAGTACCTAACACTGAATGTCTGGAAAAATTGCCTTGTAATAAATACTACTACCTTAACGGGGACATATGCTTTTTGTGATTTTCTCTCATTTATATGCCTCCGTGATGATGGATAACGGTGTTAAACATAGCCAGAGTTCTAAAGCCTTAGAGGAATGTATGTTAAAATGCGCCCTGCAAGACAAAAGCCTAAATTATAGTCTTCTCTGAAAGCTATATTTCGAATGTTTTTTTCTACTTTCCCGACACTCTGAAAACTGAATGCCTTAGAAGCCCATAAACGGACCTCCATCTGGGCCTCAGCTCCAGGTTCAGCAGCCCTAGCACCGGAAAAAAACCCACGGAGTACAGGCTGCAGGGACTGAAACGCCAGCTATCACAGTGTCCGGAAGAAAGTGTCTCTATTGCTGCCGTCCTTCCACTGCAGCAACATTAGACATCAGTGGATATCACCCACCTCATAGCAGTACAACGCCTCCATTTTTGTCTGGACTTTGCATTTCACCGAGGCCACCGGGTTCAGCAGCCACCACCCGCCAGCTGGCTGGCTAGGATCGTCAGCTATGCTGCTACTGAAGGACGGGCAGTTCCAATATTATGGGGCCAATCTGTCAATTCAGTACCTCAGACTATAATCATATCACTAAAATGTTTTTTCTTTATGGTTTATTATGATAATCCTGCACATACCAAGTTATTTAATTGTTCAACTGTGGTGGTGGTTTTGTGTTTGCTAGCTTGCTGTTGAGTTTGTGTATTTGGAGCTGGCAAGCAGTTCCTGCTCAGTGCTTTGGGAGCTGACCAAACGGCGCAGACTGGGCTAAGGAATCTTAAAGAGACAGGACCGTTTCAGACAGAGCGACGACAGGTGCTTCAGAAATGGACAGTATGACAAAATTAATATGTTTTATGATAATTAAGGCATGTATACATTTTCTAGTAGACCCCTGAAAAAAAATATTAACACCCAAAAATTATCATAATATGGCCCCTTGAAAGTTTTTACCGAGACTGATACTTCCATTGTTTGTGTGTTGAATCAGTACTATAGTACCTCCGGAGGATGCACTTTCTGTGGTGTTTGAACTGCATTGTATTGAAAGGTGTTAATAGTTCAACATTTTAATATATGCTTTTCCACTTTCCTATCATATTGTCATCATCATGAGGTTACCCAACATCCAGTGGAGACTAAAGGAAGTGACTGTGCCTGACTAAGAAATGGTCCGAAACATAAGGTTCCGTAAAAAAACTGCCACTCGCTGTTTTTATACTTCTGTTTTTGCTTGGATTAAACAAACAAGATATAATGTGTTAAATATTGAACTTTGAGGTGCTTGTCAGTGTATTTTATTACCTTTAGTTAGAGCCTGACTAGCTGTTTCCCCCTGTTTCCAGTCTTTATGCTTAGCTAAGATAATCAGCCAATGGCTCTAGCCTTGAGTTTAGTGGACAGTTATGAGAGTGCTATCTATCTTCACATGTAACTCTCTGCACGCAAGGAAATGAGCATATTCCCAAAAATGTCAAACTCTTCCTTTAAAAAATAACCATAAAGTTAAATGACAACCTCCATGACACAGTGTGTAAACGATTAAACATAACAAGAATGACAGGGGTAGGATTTATTGCAGGAATCTGTAATAAATGTAATGTACATATGGTTTTATTAATCTGGCAGTGTATTTTGGTTCCCCTGCTGTGGTTAATCATATACATATATCGCAAGAAATATAAAAGAGAGTGAAGAGTGAACTTTGTCCTATGCAATTCGAGCGAGATATGTTTAGGGTGGAACAAAAGTGAAATAAACACAGATGTGGACTGAAACACAGAGTACAATTGTATTCAACTTTTATAGCTCAAAGGTTACAGAATGCTCTTTTTAAATCGACTGGAGAAAAAAAATATTTGTTTAAGATTGCCTAACCGTTAATAAAACTCTCCAGATGACAAACAACAAAGGCATGGAAGGAAGCCAACTTAATCATTGTTAAACCTGCGGCGGAGGAGAGACTGAAAGCAATGAACTCACCTCTAGGTTCTCGATATAAGTGTCCGAGGTGGTAGCCCGGACCTTCTCCACCATGGCTGCGACTAGGTAGTTGGTTTGAAACTGCCTGCAGCTGAACTCCTTTCGGCACTGCGGGCAGGTTACAGGCCCCTGTGTGCCCCTCCAGTATCTGGAGATGCAGGGTTTGCAGAAGTGATGCATACAGGCCAACATGACAGGCTCCCGGAACAAGTCGCAGCATATGGCGCATGTCAGATCCTCTCTCAGGCTGCCTTTGGCAGATGGAACAACACGAGCAGCAGCAGCAGCAGCAGCAGCAGCAGCAGCAGCAGCCATGGTGACGGGTCCTCTCCTCTGCAGAGTCTGTCCACACCGAGGAAGTGAGAGCAAAAGCATGGAAGAAGAGAGGAAGCACGGGAGATGAACACTCCTTTTCTGGAGACACTTTACAGGGCGACAAAATTTGCTTTGCAGAGCGATAAAAAGTTCACATTCTGAAGCAACCACTTCCTATTGTTCCTCACGTGAGATTTCATTAATCACTGTCTAAATCTGGATTCGGCCGAGCGGGTCCCGCACCACCACTCTGAAATCCACCGCTTGGTGCAAATAACTCTCCACTTGCTCCTTGGTATATGCTAAGCACCAACTTCAAGTGTAAACGAAAGCTAGTTCACGTGGAAACGTTAGAAAACCAGGTGATATAATCACGGGACTCCGTAAGCTAGCTTGTGATTCGTATTGTGAAATCAACGTTTGCTCAGATGTTTTGTTTGCTTTTACACTGCTAGCGTTTAGCTACGCATAGCAGCAAGTAAACAGGCTTTTTCGGCAGCATAAAACAAAACCAAATTAAATATTTGATGTGGTGACTATATTCAACGTTTAGTTATAACTTTAATGATCTTACGTT
Source organism: Xiphias gladius (assembly GCF_016859285.1). Taxonomy (NCBI): domain Eukaryota; kingdom Metazoa; phylum Chordata; class Actinopteri; order Istiophoriformes; family Xiphiidae; genus Xiphias; species Xiphias gladius. The sequence goes on from NC_053422.1 coordinate 19,109,044, forward strand.
GTTTATTTTTCGGGGAGAAGCGTCCTAGGCTGCGCTCTGGTCCTCTCGGCTGCTGTTAGGGAACAAGACGTACACTTGTGGTGCGCATGTGCCAACTACAACCCCGCTTATGATTGGCCCATCTGCCTAACAGCAAACAGCTGTATGTGCATTAGGGCGGCCGGTTACTTTTGCTCTTCTCCATCTCACTCGTTCTCTGTTTGGCCTTGTGAATGTGCTGCATTGAACAACAAAAGCTACATTTCCGCACTGTTTGCAGATTTGCAGAACACCCTGAATGGCACCGTGGTTAAGCATTTTGACTTCCTTCATCTTACTACGAGCAGGGCAGCAGCAAGGATTATAAAAAATACTGAGTCCCAATTCCCCAAAACTATGCCCTTTTTCTGTAGGCTAAATTTTATCCTTACATGGTCATATAAATGGTGTTTCAAGGCCATCTCCACAATTATATGTTTCATGGATATAACTCCTGTGGAGAAATACTAAATCTTTTCATTGTAATGTGATTTAAAGGGCCATTCCAACCATTTAGTATTGCACTTCAATAAAGCTGCCGTACTTGCAAGAGACATATATTCAAAAGAAAGGTCAAACTCGAAGCAAGAGAGACAGAGATATCCATGACTTTTAGTCTCAAGTAAAGGTTAAGCCCTCCTAACACTGGATGCTACATTTCCCATTGTACAGCTCAGTAAGGTCTTTTATTAGCTCCTCAGGTGCTCGTGTGGTACAAACACGCCCTGTTTTTAACACAAGCCTTCTGCTACGGTTTTGTCACCTCTAAACCCAAGCCGAGAGAAAGAAGAGAAAAAGTTATTTTTCTCACACTAAAAAAAGCTCCCCCCCAGAGCCAAAGAGGACAATAGGCTATAAAACTGTTTTCACAGTCTGGGTATTATTCTCTATGACAAGTACACTGAAGTCCATGTGTAAAATTGATAAAGTGACCCTGTAATTAAATAACTTTTACTTTATATTCACTATCTATAAATTCAAGTTGTTAAAACCCCCAATTTTACCAGAAAAACTACCAAAGACCTCAGTGTAATCAGTGGTAGCTATGGCCCTGCTTATGAGTCACAGGTATTAAACATACAGTATGTTTAATGGGACTCCTAATTTGACTGTCTCTGGTGCCATATTTTACATCAATATATGGACATACAATTTGATCAGAGACACAGGATCAAGCCTAGACCATTTTTACTTTCCCTAGAGGCACTGACCTTCACTTGGAATAAAAGAAAGGTACACCAGGAGCTATAATTAGAGCATCCCATACAAATGTTTAGCCCAGGAATCAAATTTGCAGACTTCACAGACTGTCTATCTGATCAAATCAATATTTTTAATTTACTGAAGAATTAAGGGCTGTCATCTGCATTAGGCTCCACTTTCCGCTTGTCAAGTTTGACCTCTTTGAGAAACACCAAGAGCAAAAGTAAAATGGAGGAGACATGAATGGGATTTCTCAGTTTGCCTGTCCTCCACTGCCACATTCAATAATTCACGAGGCTCACACGCAGAAAGACATACAGACAGAGAGAGACATGCCCAATGTAGACTGTGCGGCGTGGACACCACAGTCTCTGATCATGTCATCAGAACAGTGGCACCAGGGCTCTCAGAGCAGCTGGACAGAAACAGTGATCAGACCGAGGGCAGTGGACTGTAGATACAAGATCTCCAGCCATATGGAGAGCAGAGCTCACTAATTAGGTTCATGCAGATTGATATGAGCCCAGGAAAATTAATAACGCTGCAAAGTCCTACCTCTAAAACAAGTGGTTAAACAGAGACTGAAAAGAACAAGGATATTTTGTAAAGTCACACTGTAAAAGCTCCCTACAACTTTTCAGAACCTTTTGGAGATAAGCAAGTTTGTGGCAAGGACAGAAATCCTCTATCAGTGATGCATGCAAATCTGAGAGAGCTGTCAACCGAGACTGCTGAGTGACCCAGTGCGTGTGGAGGGTGGGGAGCGGTTCTCATAATTCAAAGAATAAATTGAGGTGGAGAGGCAGCCTACCTCAATCAATAAGGGTAAGCTCTGTTTCTGAGTCAATCGGTGCAATAATTATTGCATCGTCAAATAAAATCCCACCAAGAAGATTCAAGGATCTCATACAATGTTGCATACTGAATGATAAATATGAGCTGGAACGTGGAAGGCAACTCTTAACAGCCCCAGGGAAATGCAGAAACAAGGCTCAAGGTACACACGACCTCCTGTTCTGTTATCAAATTCACAAGAGATGCGTGTAGAGGGTGGCAATGGTTTTTTGAGAGAGGCTAAAGCTCCTTTGTTTATGTCAAATTTCAAGTGACAGTGTGTTTCAGGTCCTTCTCTAAATCATGTGGGTGCTACAGGTCTGATAAGCTGAACTCATTTCAAACCGCTTCACACAAGTACATGTAAAGTCTTATTGTTTCCATATTTTTCAACACTTCCAATCCCCTTTCTTTCAAGGTGAATCTTGCTTAAACCTAAAGGTGTGTTGACTATACCCAGTAGTAAGTTTTATTTTACTTTGAACTTTCTACTGGAGATGCCCTGTACTGCACTTTGCAGACCTACATCTTTATCAACATGAAAAAAATCAGCCTTGAGAAATGTCCTGAAGTCTACTGTCTCTTCACAAACCACTCCAAGCTTTGTATGTAGGAAAATGGCCCCAGGCACCCTGCCGTATAACCTCCTTCATTTGAGCTCCGAAAGAATTGAAATCCTTCAGGTAAATTACACACACTGAATACTAAAATATTGATTGAAATTGGCAAACACACCCTATTCAGATGCACTAGATTTCAGTAGCTGCCCCCCCCCCCCATCATCTGGCACCCAAAACTGCCTTTGCGTGTGCGTCTACAGCTCCAACTAAAAGTAACAATGCATTCAGCAAGAGCTTTAATCTATTTTAGGAAGTCATGGGAGCTCACAGAAATGAGCTTGTGACAGATTTGTGTGTTCATTGTCTTCACAGGGCATCAACTAAATCTGACAGTGGTTTCGTGCCGTTAACTAACAATGGCTTGTTGCACAACAATATGAAATTGTGCCACATTTAGCGCAGAAATATACGACCGTGACGTGGAGCCTCAAATACAGCAATATACGAGGATTTGTTTTACAGCCCATATTTGTTCCAAAGTTCATTCAGATCTGCTCACGTGAATGAAAGGGACAATAGCAGGCTTGAAGTAATAAAGTGAAAAGCCTCGCTGGGAACAAAGCGAATAATAAATGCAGATAAAACTACACATTTTTCAGTTACTTTTTCTTTTCTGAGCGACGCAGTGGAAATGAAATAACGCAGGTGCCCCTCTTTAAAATGTGACCTGCGGAGCGCAACTCCTGCGCAGATCTCCCGGCGACGGTCGCCGGCGCTGCGGTGGCCGCTCGCCCTGAGTCCTGTCGACCTGCCTCAGGAACGCACAGCCGAGCCACAAGATGCGCACTAGACGTTACAGCTTGGGAGGAGCTTCGGGATTTTCCCCCTTATTTCACGCCACTCTCGAGTGAAGACTCGTTTGCAAAAGGAGATATAGGGGGGAAGGTGAGTCCATTAATGTGTAGATAGCGTTCATTTAGACTTTAAATGGATATTGCGAGGCTAGTTTACTGACAGAAATTGTCTACCTGAGGTGTAAGGTATCCATTTCTCTGTTCTTTTGTGACAGCGTAGCCTGTAGTTAGTGAAACTACTATACGTGCGTAATTTGGATACGAGAGAAACCGTTGAAAGGGAGGATGAACAAGTGCCTAAATTGCATACCACAGGAGACTATTTGTGTTATTTGTGCACCTGTAGTGGGTTGAATAAGCTCCGAGGGCTCACTTGGAGATATCTGAATGCGCACTATTCAGCAAGTTAAACAAGCGGCGACAAAAGTACGCACGAACGAAGCATCAATGCGCATTTGATTGGGAATGAGGTGTCTCATCATAATTTGGTGGCGGTGCATCGAGTTGCGTTGTGGCTTTTTTTGCTCCAGCAGGTGTATGGTAACACGTTCCTCGGTGGCACAAGCCACGAGCCTCAAGTCCAGGATTAGACATCGCTGATCAGAAACGGGTGCTCTGACAAATTATCGACGCCTTGGAAAGTGCTCGTCGCCCGCAGCCTGCCTGATAAATCTCTACTGCGTGCCCCTGTGTGGCTGTTTGCTCTGGCGACAGAGGGTTCAGGCGGGCTGTACATGCTCTTTGGTGTATGGGCAGAGCATCACTGTAGTTGTCATGACCACGTTTTCATGGGGTCCTGAGTTATTCTGCAAGTCATTTCACGCTCCTGGCGTGTGTTCTGTGCGGTGTATCCTTCTTCTACTTTCCTCTGCTTTAGGCCTCGACCTGCACATTTTATAGTGTTTACTTAAATCTCGAGAAACCCAAAGCCCGTATGCGTGGCTTTAAATTCTGGGAAATGCACACCAGCTTAGTCACAAATCACACATACATATACACACTTGAGGTCATTTGCAGATAGGACAATAGCCCATCATTCATGCTGCATATAGATAAAATGACAATAAAGCAACACAACAATGCCACAAAATATAATTTACTGCGTATTTTTCTGTATGGATAACTTTAATTGTTAATAAAATAATGAAAAAGCAATGATATGAGTAAACTATAATCTGTTCAATTGCCTCTCACTAAACGGTCTCCTGTTTGTCTCAGTAGGTTCATGAAGAAAATGTCAGGAATTAAATGTTGGCCATAAAAAAGTGCAAAGGTGATTCAGGCCTGTAAGTGCACAAAAAAGCTACAAGTGTTTTTAACACTTAAAATGAAATCCTTTAAAAACTGAGTAGTCTGGTTTGGTTGAAAGCAACTTAATGAGTCTAATGTCACTTAATGTAATTAGCATCGTCGGCTTAATGAGAAGATAAATACAATAGAAATACAAGATAAATAACTACAGAAAGAAAAGACAGGTTTTTTTTTAATGAAATACAGTTGTGTAACATGGACCAGCACTAGTCTGTCTGTCAGAAATTGGGCTTAGCACACAATATTCCCTTTATGAGATGCAGACTGCGTATGAAAGCAGTCTGCAGCTCTAATGATGTAGCTTTGAACTGGCTGACTCCTCCTGATCACATTGCTTCCTCCATGTTTTCCTTTAGCCTTTATAATGGCACAGGTGTTTGTTGTTCCTTGGAAACACTGTATGCTATACCCAAATGAATACCTGTACCTAGGCCATGGGCAAAGTAATTTATAATATGAATAGCTCGAGGTAGAAATATAACCTGTTTTTTGGGAGGGTTTGGAACAAGTGTGTACAAAGAGAGCTGATTTTCTATTATCATCTCACGGTGATGCATGTTTCATTTCCTTAGCTTTTCAGAACATCAAATGCAATCTTGGGCAATTGTTCTAATAATTAGGCTGCATGGACTGGAGAACTCTCTTATCTTCTAAAGTGCACTGTCTCATTACTCTTAAGTTAAATCAGTTCATTCAGTGCTGATGAGGAAAAAAGACCCAGAAAAAAGACCCTAAAAATAAATGACATGGCTTTAAGTACAATGCTAATAATGCCAATTTTTCTAGCTAAACATGTTGACAGGATTGTCTACAGTTTATTTCTTTGAGCATCAGAGGGTATTGTACAGTATAAAAGAGAAGGTCTTACACTAAATAAGCACATTGGGGGGGAGGGGGTCAACATTCAAAGAGACCCAGGGTTCAAAATTCCCATCAATGCTACGTCTGGCTAAGTCAGGGCTGTGAGCAAACACAACTGGCAGTATTTGTCAAAGGGAAGCCAGTGAGGGATTATTTCCTCTTAATTGCACTAATGACTCCTAATGGATGGTTTGGATACATATGTAGATGTGGGTTGGTAGACAAGCACATGTTTTACCCTCGCGGTGAACACAAACCACTGGTGACACCATGTGTATCGCACAGTGGAGCTGGCAGTGACAAGAAATGCAGCTCAGGGGGGTTGGAAATTCCACATTGGTGAGAAAAAGGTGAAAATAAATAAACACCTGAAGCGTTAGTATTTTTCACAATGACTACCTTTGTCATTTTCTTTTCATAGCTTGTATGAATAATATTCTCTCCGGCCTGTCTCAAACAATGATTTTATGTGTTTTCTCTCCTCAGGTGTCTGCACAGCCACGATCTGGCATCTTCTGATAAAATGAGCCCACCAGACACATCCAACAGCACAGAAGAAGGGGAGGCTGGTGGAACCGATCCCTCGATTCTATTTAATGACAGCATGGGTTTATATCCACCTGGTTTCCACACTGACATCACCAAGCACCTTGGAGTCCAGATCACCCTGATAACAGCTTACTCCCTAATCATTCTGCTGGGGCTGCTGGGAAATGCTCTCGTCATCTACATGATTATTCGCTACAGAAACATGCGAACAGTGACCAACTTCTTCATAGCTAACCTGGCCCTGGCAGACCTCCTGGTGGACACGCTCTGTTTGCCCTTCACTCTGGTCTACACTCTGTTAGATGAGTGGAAGTTTGGGGCCGTGTTGTGCCACATGGTGCCGTTTGCCCAGGCCCTGAGTGTACATGTGTCCATCTTTACCATGACCGTCATCGCTCTGGAGCGGTACCGCTGCATCGTCTTCCACCTTGGTCAGCGCCTCACGTGGCACTCCAGCTTCCTCATCATGGCATTCACCTGGACTATGTCTGCTGTCCTGGCAGCACCCCTGGCCATCTTCAGAGAGTACCGCAATGAAGAGATACTTTCCATAAACCTGCGTATTGCCGTCTGCTCTGAGAAGTGGCCCTATGGGACCAGCAGGGACGGAGTCATCTACAGTCTCTCAATGCTGCTCCTACAGTACATTATTCCTTTGGCCATTATTAGCTATGCCTACATCTGCATCTGGGTCAAACTGAAGAATCATGTCAGCCCATCCAGCCGCAACGACAGCATCAACCGCCGCAAAAAGACCACCAAGATGTTGGCGCTAGTGGTGGTGGTGTTTGCTATCTGCTGGCTGCCGTTCCACGTGTTTCAGCTGGCCAGTGATCTCGACCTGGTGCTTAGGTTTAAGGAGTACAAACTGATATACACAGTGTTCCATATCGTGGCTATGTGTTCGACTTTTACCAACCCCCTCCTGTATGGGTGGATGAATAAAAACTACCGGAATGGCTTCCTTATGGTCTTCCGTTGCGAGGATAAGCCCGATTCGTTCCACCCTGAGGGCTCGTTCAGGACACGCTCAATAAGAGGGCTGACTCTGAATGGTCGTAATGGTGGACACCCTCCCACTGCTGTATGAGATTAACAGAATTAAAAAAGCTTGTATAATATGATTGAACACGCTGAATGCACCTCTGATTTGTGGTGCTTGTGGTTCAAAAGTAGCCTTTTGACTTGAATGGTCTGATCTTGAGTATCAAAGCTTTGCCTGTAAATTGCTTTATGTAAGGCTCTTCTTTCCTTTGTGATTGGTACTAGTGAAAATACATTTGTCCAACCTATTCAAAAATGTGTTGAAGATGTTTACTGAGGTGTTAAGTAACTTGGTACAATGTATAATGTGTTTCCTGTAAATGCAGAGCTCTTGTTGGTAAGTAACGTCCAATTAGTTATGCATTCCACTGCATACACTGCCTATCTGGGGCTATTATTGTGTTCATACTTACTGAAGGGAAGATGGTGATTATTGCGATTGTGAGAACAAGTTTAATTTTTCATTTGTTGGCTGTTCAAAATAGTTGATGATTTTCAGTTGATTCATCCAAATGCTGCATTTTGGATGAATTACAGAGTTACAATCTGTCCTCGCCCAAGGAATCCAGAGGAGGCTACTGCTGATTTTCTGTCCAACCAGGAAGTTAATTGTCTCTGTTCCTGATCAGATGGACTGGCAGGACTCTGTATCCAAAGGAATGGGATTGAAAAACCCCTGAACTGTGTGTGAAGGGAGAGCAGCAAGTTCTTGCTATCTTCATCATAGAACGGGGGTCAGCTGCTTTGATGACACGTAAAAAAAAAAAGGGGGATCTGGAAGAAGTCATAACAAGCAGTTCTATATTCATTACACTTAGTTGATAAAGTGTTCTTTCTTGGTGGTCTTGTAATAAGGGAAACATGAACACTAATCAGCGACATTGCTTCTGGGCACAAATATTGAGCCCCTACTCCCAGAGTTAATTTGACATCCAGGACAAATGATGCTTTGTGCCTCCGTGTCAAAGAGACATTGGCTTCAATGAGTAGACTGAAGCAATGTAAATGAAATGTGAAAATCATGGCATATTACAAAATGCACCGAAGAACTGACGCCATATGTAGACTCCTTTAAATTATGGGGGTACTTAGTGCATGTACTGTGGTTCATGTACCCTGCATACCTAGGGTAATACAGGAAAAATAAACTTCAGCTCTCTGAACCTGACAGCTGGAAAATCCATCTATAGATGGGAAGTCAGTTTAAATAGAGGGAATATAGAAGCAATCAAAGCATTTTTTTTTTCCTACACATAAACCCTCAGGCTTGATTCAATGGGTCTAAATAACAACCAATAAAGCATTCAATGAACAAGCAGACAAATGTGGCCTATGTGCTGTGTGATTCATTTTACAGCAGAGAAAATATCTATATCACTGGTTCTTCTTGACACCCACATTACTGATTACATGGCTTATCCTATATTCCTTTATGTGCTGTAGATTATTATAGAGAGTCTAAGCCTTTATAAAGACTACCAGTAGACAAACAGTAATCTTAGACCCATGGCATTAGACCGAAGATTTTGCTACAGACTTGAGATGTTTTCAGGGTTGATCGTAGCTATGCAGAATGAATTATACAACTGTCCTCCACAATAGTGTGCTTAAGGAGATGTAGATACAAAAATAGCAATACAAGCCGGTCTTAACCATAATTATGTTATCATTATTTTTGTTTGTCTGTTTTTTTTTTTTTTTTTACCTTTGAGTTGAAGAGAAATTTTAGGTTTCCTAGGTGGGGCACTTTTCATGGAGCCTCACAGATGAAACTTTCATATGTTTTGGCAATATTACACGACATTTCACCCCCCCCCCCAAAAAAACAAAAAACCTTATCAAACCTCACTCTGTAGATAACAGGTACCCCTGAACGCCGTGCGGCATTTTGTACGGTCACCCGGTGCCCTCTAGTGTTCGGAGCGAGCCTCACAGCCGCTCCACCCACCGGATATGTCGTGACGCCTGACCTTCCCTCTGATCGCAGTCACGGCTGATATGATCCGGACAGCAGTGTAAAATGCCAATAGTTATCTTTTGAATGTTGTCGCCATAAAGGTAACCGTTTTCGCCTCCTAAATCAATTTGCTCGTTGAATGCCGGTCAGAGAATTTTTTTTTTTTTTTTTTTGCGTCCGAGCGTGCCATTCATTCACGTGGGTTTTTTGCCTTCGGGCTAGGCTAGCTCGTGCTAACGAGGAAGCTAGGCAGTGCGGACGTGACAAATGGTGACAGTAACGTTATATCTGGTGTTACCCACTCGTTGTTTAAATGTCCGCCGGTCCTTGCTCGTTAGGCTACCGGCAGAGGCGGTTGTCAGTCAAACCGAGGACGCTCGGTGAGGTATTCATGGGGTAATGAAGGATTTCTACGTATGAATTTAACTGACAGCTGTCGTGGCGTTTAGCGGAAAAGTTCGCGAAAATGTGTGTCTCTGTCAAAGGCTGTTACTTATCTTAGGTGTATCTGCACATCTAAACAAACCTAAATCCTATAATGTAGTCACGGTGTCATGGTCCTTTTTTTTGTTGTTGTTGTTGTTGACACATTTGACTACAAAAACTTGGATTTCCTCATTCGTACAAACTGCTGTTGAGCAAACCTTGGATTCAGTGTGTTCACCGCCCGCTTCACGGTTGTTCTCGTGGGCCCTCTGAAAAAAAAGCTGCATAAACGAAGCCGACTAACACGTTTTGTTTGTCCTGTGTCTGCACAAGGTAATGCCAGAGTAAACCGAGGGGAACAATGGTGAAATACTTCTGCTGCGCAGGTTTACTCAAAAGCACCTGGGACCAAGTCTGTATTGCCTTCTGGCAGCGGTATCCCAACCCCTACAGGTGAGCGCGACGAGGGCAGTGGGGGGTCTTGATAGTCCTGTAACCTCTGATCACAGCTGAACGTCTGCGTTCAAATTCCACTGTGTAAATACTTGTGATTATGACTTGTATACTAACAAGGATAAGCAGTCGTGGAAAGCCGCAAAATACCTTACTCAAGCAGTGTACTTTGTTTATTTCCATTTTATTCCATAGCATCGATAATACCACTATATTTCAGATTCAAATATTGTGCTTTTTATTACATGACATGTATTTGCCAGCTGATTAATTTGAAGGTTACAGTTTTACATACAAATCATGTTAACTGATGTGATGTTACACTGTCACAGACAAAACTATCCAACAGTATATAATGTAGTTAAAATTTGGTTCATCTCAGCCAGCGAAAGCATTAAAATGCTGCTTTCATCTTAATGAACGAGTAATAATAATACAATAACTCTGACAGGGTCATTCTGCCACCTAATGAGCACTTTTACTTTTCATATTCTAACTACATTATATGCTGATAAGTAAATTAATGGACACAGGACTTTTACCTGTAATTGAGCGCTTTTATAGTGTGGCATTGCTACTTTTACTCAGAAAGAGATCTCAGTACTTCTTCCACCGTTAAATTTAAGTTGGGTATTTCTCCAGACAGCACTGATGTGGTTGACATCATACAGCACAGCGGCCGAAATAATCACTTGATTGGTAAATCGACAACAGTTTAAATACAAATCCATTGTTTATGTCTTTTTGTAAGCAAAAACGCAGCAAATTCACTGGTCCCAGCTCCTCAGCCATGAATAGTTGCTAACTTTCTTAGTGATACGATAGTTAAGTAGATATGTGATAGTATCTTTGGGTTTTGGAAAATTGGTTGGACAAAAGAAGCAATTTGAGTCAAGTCAACGTGCGCTTTGGGGAATTCCAATGGGCATTTTCATTATTTACTTACATTTTCTAGGCTAAACTGGTAATTGATTAATCAAGAAAATAATCTACAGAGTAATCAATAATGAAAACAAGTTGTTTAGTTTCAGCCCTAATGAATAGTCAATCAACAGAAAATTTTGGTAACCGATTTATTGTTGTTTAACAAGCTTAAAAAAAAAAAAAAAAAAAATGCTGTTTTCAGCTTCTTAATGTGTAGGATTGCTGCTGTTCTCTCTTTTATGGTATTTCAAAATTAAACATTCTTGAGTTTTTGGATGTGGATTGGACGGGAAAAAAAATCAATTTTAAGACTACTATTTTTGAGGCTTACGGAACATACCATGGGCTTTTCTTTCTATTTCCTGGCATACTGTGGACTACACGATTAACCATTTTATTGGTAAAATAATCAACGTAAGCATTTATAATGGAAAAAATCATTAGTTGCAGCCCTACACAGATGTTTGCATTGTCTTGATCCATAGCCTTTCCTTCATTCCCACAGTAACCATGTTTTGACTGAGGACATCATTTTCCGAGAGGTTACTCCAACCAACTGCCTCATTTCCAGACGTCTGTTGACCAAAACTAGCCGAGCGCCTCGCTGGATGGAGCGTTACCTTCCAAAGCACATGGCCAGCTCAGCGTACATCATTGAGGACTCCATTGTGGACCCTCAGAAAAGGACCATGACCACATTCACATGGAACATCAGCCATGCTCGCCTCATGGTACCTAATGCTCGCTTCTATTTACAGTCAGCTTTGCACAGAGTAATAACATGGCCTCACGTAGCTTTTGTTTGATTTTTTCTCTCTGCCCCAGTCCGTGGAAGAGCGGTGCAAGTACCGAATTAACCCTGAGAATGGCAGCTGGACAGAGATGAAAAGAGAAGCTTGGATCTCCTCCAATGTCTATGGCCTCTCTAGAGGTATTCAGGTCAGTAGAGTAAAGTGGAGCACCACGTTGCGTAACAGCACAGGGATGTGGTGTGGTGCCAATCTGTCATTCTGTAATTGGTAACATGATACACAGTGTTAAGATGCAACAGCCAAGTGCACGAAGCTGTCTGCCAAGACTCAGGTTGCTGAATGAATTATGACATCAGAGTGATTTATTTATTTATTGTTGTCAAGCTCTGAGAGCGTATGTAGGTAAATATGTAACAATAGGAGTAATAGGCCACTGATACATCATTCTCTAAGAGGTACAGTATTTTCTGTCTTGATTGACTGACTGTCTTCACTTTCCAGGAATTTGGGCTCGCAAGGTTCAAGACCAGTGTTACAAAGACCATGAAAGGGTTTGAATACGTGCTGGCCAAAATGCAAGGTATATTGTCATGAAATTACTCATCATATATTTACATTTCACTTTCTGTCTGATGTAGTCAAAACATGTCTACGAGTGGTATCCCAATGGGAGGGGGTGTTACTATTAACACCAATAATTGATGCATTGCATTGCAGTAGTTGCTGGAGTGATGCTATGAAAAAGGACTGATAAAGAAGCACAAGTGCTCTGATGCTAGCTAGGCTGTTAACATTCAGGTTAGCAGTAGTAAAGTACAAGGGGGGCCAATGTTTGACAGGTTGACATGTTGCACATCAGTCAAATCCAAAATATGAAGAAGCCTATCTTGCTCTCGACTTGACTGTAAGTGTAGCATGAGAGCCCTTTGTCTTTTGTGTGTGAGAACTGGTGATTTGGGAAACATCCTCTAAAGAAGGGCCATGGCAGAAAAGGGTGGGAAACAACTGCTCTAGAGGTATAAAATGTGTAAAACAATGTTTTAAAATTGTGGTTAATTTTGGCTGTATCTTTATATTTCCATGTAGGGTTGTAAGTATATCTTAGAACTTTTTCTTAGAAAGTTAACCTAATGGTCACTTTGCTGTAGTGAAGTAATTCCAGAAAAAAACATTAGTTTTTTTGTAAATTGCTAAGAAAGTAAATCTATTCTGTTTTCAGCTAAACCATATAAGAAAGTATATTATTATAATGTTTTAAGTGTATAGATCTGTATCCACCACCGCCTGTATTGTGTTGAAACCTTGGTGACTGACTTTAGGGTCTGTATGAGACAGTTCAGTATTATTAGGGAATGGAACCGGTATTCCTGCGCTACATAAATACGTGGATCAGCCAAATTAAGGTCAATATTTAATTTCTACTGTAGGTGAAACTCCATCAAGAACCTTAGCAGAAACGGCTACGGAGCGGGCAAGAGAGACAGCACTGGCAGCTAAGGAGAAAGCCAAAGACCTCGCCTCACACGCCCAGAAGAAACAATATGTGTGACGAGTTACAAGAATCACTGGTTCTGCAGCCACTGACACTGGGACAGATTTATCTTAACCCCCTCTAATTGTTAAAATCAAGCATCAGGGTGAGACAAATTGATCCCAGTCCAGGGTGGACACCTCTGTGAGGGAGCATCAAAAGAAATGGTGGGTGGACCATAAAAGGCCTGAGCTGGGTTCAAGAGCCTGTTCCTGCCTTCCTGTTCATGTCAAGCTGAATTTATTGTACCTTTTAAAACCAGATCATCTCAGTATTTACCCGAGATAGAGATCTTAGGAAGGAATGGTTGAATATGGCTCTTGGTGCCATAAAATGAGAGCACTTTTCCAACCTTGACACTGTTCCTCAGACCTTTTGCTCAGCCTCTGTACCCATCAGTGTTTGCTTTTTACAGTTCCTTTATGAGTATGTCATGTTTTTTGTAATAGTGTCATATTATTAATAGCTTCTTGTCCAGAAGCTAAGATTAACATGCCGCAGAATATCTGATTAATTCAAATTCTTGTGTGATTTACTTCAGTTGTTGTTCAGTTGCAATCGTGTTATCTTTTAGTTCAGTTCACCCACCCCTTAATCATCCTACCAAGACTGAATGCTTCAGGTTCAAGTTAATTGACTGAAGAAGGGTCCATATTGTTGACAGTCATAGCTTGATTTAAAAAAGAAAAACTCACTTAGCACTCTTGATATTGTGATACAATCTGGTTGCAATGTATATCAGCATCTTCACTTAAATTTAAAATGTGTGTACAAAGGCAAAAATGATACCTTATATTGTACATTCAGCTTAGGTCTGACGATACAACCCATGCAACAATGTGCTCTTACTGTATCAACTAAATATCAGCTTGTCAATAAATGGACAGTTTATTTGTAACCATCATGCCACGATGACTTTTTACAATAAGTAGTGTCTCTGTACAGTTACATCAGTGGTTCCCAACCTGGGGAACGGGACACCCACAAGGAGTTGCAGGACAAATCTGAGGATTCGCTACAGGATTAACAGGATGGGGAAGAAAAGAGCCATTGAGTTTCAAATCAATAGGTCTTGTAATATAAACAAACATAAACAGCACATAAATATAGAAAATATTTATTCACAAAAAAAGATTACACCAAAATGCTACATAATATTTCTGGGCGGAGAGACAGAGGA